>NC_091134.1:14939357-14953068 GCF_041381155.1 Argopecten irradians | reverse complement strand
ACTGATGGTGTCACATATTAGCCTTTTCCTTTGTCTCCTAATTCTATGAAACAAGTATTACCTGAAATATGATAGTCCAGCACACTTTCCCCAACATATTTCTACAACGATAACAACGGTCAAACCGGTATTCCAATTCTCACCTAATATTTATCAGTAATAGGGGATGAACCCGAAGCCTTTTTACAGGTGGGGCATTCAAATTATATCAGTAGTTGTCTCCACTCCATGGTTGTAAACGGTGACTTAATTATTAAATCTTTCTTTCTGATTTAATAGGAACGAGAGCTAAAACCTAATGAGGTCGCAAGAGAAAAGATGAGAAAAAATGAGAAAAAATAATATCGCAAAAGCCGCCTTAAACGATAGCATTTGTAATCCGTTGATATATGTTGCAGGTTCGAAACTGACCAGTTTGTTTGCTACTATTGTACTAAAGGAGGTTAAACATTGTCAAAGATAATAAAACATCTCTAAGAGACATATGATCACCTTATACTAAAAGTAAGAAGGCTGGAATTTAAGACATTTAGCGGTTAACTTGATTATCGAACACAATTTTATTGCTATCCCCAAAAACGTTAGTGAAAAGGGTAAGCAAATATTGGTAACATGTGGCGAACCAGGGAATTTAACACTGAGGATTATAGGCGACGGTGATTGACCTTTATAGTGAAATCAGAAGCCCTCTGTCTAAAAAGATAAGGCAAGATAAGGTAAAGAAATGGATGACACCAATACTGAACTTTTTAACGCTGATTTCCATATGCTGTCGGATGATATTGGCTCCGAATATCAGCAGGATCATGATAACAGTGCCTTACTTGGTCTTTTACCCTCCACTATTGAAAAGTTGAAAGCAGGTCAAATGGAACTGTGGAGACAATTAAATGAAATGGCGAGCAAAGGAACGTTTCCGCGAGCAAAGGAACGTTTCCACTGAGCAATATCGCTTATTTGTGATTCCTTGATGTAGTAAAATGGTACAGCAACGATAATTCCGTTTGCATGAGATATGACAGCCAGGTAACAAAGTTCCGGACGATAGGATATAGGTTATTCCACGGCCGATTCCAACGCTTCATGGATGGACTTAAACACAGAGGACACGTTATGTTGACCGAAACTTCATTCACCTGAAGACGCTGCAGTAAATTTTGCAAAGTCGGACAGTTAGGGATAATCAGGATTCACCTTTGAATCCCAAACAAATCAGACCTGGTATCATCCATCCTCTTCTTGATCTGGTTGCAGCAAATGTGACAAAGGAAAAGTCATACAAAGTATGCTTAAATGGCAAGAAGATCAATGCAAGTACATCCGGAAAACTTGGCGATATTTATTTATTTGGGCTTGAGAAAGAACCAACGTTGGCACAAAGACAAGACAGATTACGAGTGGAACTGAATCTTCTTCTGCAACATTCTATCATCTGTCAAAACCAGATTGTGTGAGCAAATGAAACGAGTTTGACAATCTTATCCGAACGAGTGCGAGACCTGAGATCTCACAAAATTGCTAAAGAAGTATCACTTCAGGAAATCAAATCATTCCACTGTGACCTATTTTTGACACTAAATAGTATTTTCCAAAACGATTTATTTTCAACATAAAAATTCATTATAATTCTTAAAAAATACTCAAGAACATAATTTGGTTCCAACAACACTGAACGAATAGAAAATTGTCCCTCCTGTTTACCCCCCTAGCTCACAAGGGACTCCGACATGACCTTAATCATATGTCATCATAATGTCCTAACCCCCGGGTATCTGTTAACAAAAATAATGCTTATCGGTGATGGCCACCAGAAGGCCCAAATTGACACTCCTCCTTTGTGTTATTTTTTAATAAATCCTCTTTGGCTTTTATTCAATCCACCACAGTAGCGCTTGGAACACAAAGCAACTATCGCCATTTGAATAACATCAAACACCATCAATTTGGCCCGGAAACGCATCGTTTCTTAAAGCAACGAAGCGAAGAATGGTTTACAGTAAGATCAACAGCTACATCCACTGGCAGCACACTCTATCCTGCACTTGGACTTGATTCGCTGAAAGCGAGGCACTATGACTGCGTGAAGTTTTGAACAAATGGAGCACGGCACTCTGAATGAGATCAATGCTATTGCAACGATTGCCTCAAAGGTTCTGTCTTTTTTCTATCCAAGCTTGACATTTTCAGAAGAAGGATGCATTAACAAAGTTATCAAAGGAGTAAACGTGTCGTCAGTCCAGATGGAAGCTGCTTTGATGCTCTGACAGGTATCACCACAATGTCCAATCACTCCATTACCCGGAACTTTCAAGGCACCGGTATATTACAAAATTCCAAGCTACTATCTTCCCCAGGTCAGAAATGTTTGCATTAGATGTACAGGAATTGTTATTCATTTGCTACTCTTAATTTTCGAATGCTGTAATGAAGGCTTCGTTTGACGAAAAATTGTGGAATGTATTTTCAACAGAACTTCAGGTCGTATTTAATACAGAAAGTTCATGACCAGCTCAAAAATCATCCATAGTTCCACATATGAAACAGCTGATTTTTATGTCAATAAAAAAGTCTTTATTGGAGAGGTTCCATCGATCACTGTGGAAAAATGTCCTGGGAGGTTGGCTACTATCGATGACCCTTTCTGCACGTATGTCCTCCATGATGGACACGAATCCACAATGTCCGTAGTCCGGGAAACAGAACCGAGCTAGAGCTAATGAGTTTCTAGGATTCATGATATCAGAGATGGACAGAATGGCATTCACCCCTGGACGTCATGCTTTACCCATAGCTTACGGTTTGACTGGTTACAGCTTCCCAACAGATTCATTACGTGCTATGCTAGAATGCGTGATAAGGAGTGCGAGGGATCTGGATTATATGTCTGTGTGTTTATTTGACGGGCATTGGTCTCGGATAACCGTACGTGATCAGAACAACAATCCACTCACAGTTATGCAACTGCTAAAACACTTGTACCAAAATGTACGAAGAGGCCTGTATCACAGCTGATAGCGGCCATTACCGACCGAAATATCCCCAAATGCACATCTTTGCTGGAAATGTCGGAGGGTGTTTACAAGTCATTTCCGTAGGTAAAAAGAAAGAAAATGGCTTCATACGGATATCTTTCAAACTAATAAAAATTATAAAAGACTGGAAAGATGGCAAATCTCGGCAAAAAGGAAAGTACAACGAAATGACATTAATTCCAGCACATCTGATGGGTCGGATAATTTGTCACCATTGTCACAAAATGCTATTTGTGCAATGTCAGAGGAAGCACTGCAAGACATTATGTCTGTGACAATAACTGCTAATCCGCCACATTATTCAACATCCACTTAAGTCGAAGATATTGGAGAGTCTATCACCGTTGCGGAGATACACATACCCTAGAAAATCCAGGTGATGAAAATGAAAACCATGCGCTTACCGATTGTGATATACTTCAAATGCTGGATACTCTCAGACAAGGCAAAAATACGAAAAAAGACTGGACCTTGTCTCTTTCTGATTTTTAACAACCTTCAGTGATGCTGATAAAATCAACAAGTCATTTATTAAGGGTGAATTGGTCACTGCTTCAACGCCTATCTTGGGCAAGTTAGCATGTAATGATATCGAATGCAAAACATCAAATCGTTGAAAACCTCTGCAAGGTCGTTGGTGGTGGCTCTGTGTTAAAAACTCCAAAAAGAAAAATCAGAAAATCGCCACAATCCCTATCAACATTAAGCAAATTTGTTTTGGCCAAGTTTCCAAAGGAGGTGTTAACTTCTGTCTGTGCTTCATAGAGTTTCCTGATAAATTGAAGGAATGGTGTCAGCAACACTCTTTCGGGAAATGTGTGAAACTAAATGGATTGGATACTACAGATGATTGGTATTCCATGCCCCAATTTAACAGCTGTGTTGGACATTATGTTTTCATGATACTCGACAGTTATCACTGGTTATGTGGATCTAGGAGGCTAGTTCATCAAACTTGGATGCCGTGTAGGGGAATCAACAGCAACGCATTCGTCACAATAGCACGAACAGCAAACAGAATGGTTGTGGCCTAAACCTATGTTTAATGACCCTGTCCTGCAGGTAGGGCGTTAGAATTGTACCTGCTGCCACTATTGCATGATCGTAAAGACGACTAAATTTAGGATCTTATCTTTTCTCTTCTTCTTAACTGACTTTAATCTTTCCTTATGCCTCCCTTGGGACCGCCTCACTTTTGGCCTTGAGTTGTGCGTTCGCCCCTGTGAGGAAAGTTGTGGGTTCTGTCCCCTGGCCGAGACATACCAAAGTCGATAAAAGTGGTAGTTTCTGCTTCTGCTTAGCGCTCAGCATACAGGGAGTGGGACGACGCGTTCGGCCGTTGTCAGTATAATGTGACCGGGTGGGGTGTGTTGCTTGGCGTCTTCGGCGGCATGCTTCAGTGATATAGCACTATAAATAGTTCTACTATACAAGGAGACAAAACACGAACATACCGCAGTCTCCCTAAACACGCACCTCGCACTTCACACACGCTACACACTGCATACATTTGAGGCCGTCCTTACGTGACCCAGGCTGTTAATAGGAAGTTAAAATAATTGAACAAACAAATGTTGTAAAAAGGGCAATGTTTTTCTATTACCAGAAGACAACACGAATATACAGTAGCCTATCAAAACACATTACGCACTTTACATACACCGCATACATGTGAAGCGGTCCTTAAATGACCATGGTTGTTCATGGGACGTTGATCTAATAAATAGATTCAAGATTGCAGTCTGTTGACAAATGGTCCCTAAAGGTTATATGCACAACTAGAATCCAAGAGCAACATATGAATGAAATTAAAGATAGGACATTTTTGTAATTGTAAAATAGCGGCAACAATATTGTTAAGGAACGAAACACAGCCGAAAGGCTAATAATGAAGGTTGTTGGGCTAAAAATTTTAATGAAAATTTGTCACACGATGATAAGTAATTTACTAGTATTCTGTAACGGATGCAATCGTAAAGTATACATTCGAAGGAAATACGCCTTATATGCATGCGTTTGTGGTATTTAACACGAAGCAGTGATTAAGAGTTTGTTAGAATCAATGTTTGTTTGTTTGTTTGTTTGATTTATAAACGTCCTATTAACAGCTATGGTCATATAAGGACGGCCTCCCATGCATGCGGTGTGTTGCGTGTATGTTGTGCGAGGTGAGTGTACTTGGAGTCTGCGGTATGTTCGTGTTGTGTCTTCTTGTATAGTGGAACTGTTGCCCTTTTTATAGTGCTATATCACTGAAGCATGCCGCCGAAGACACCAAGCAACACACCCCACCCGGTCACATTATACTGACAACGGGCAAACCAGTCTCCGTATGCTGAACGTTAAGCAGGAGCAGAAACTACCACTTTTATAGACTTTGGTGTGTCTCGGCCAGGGGACAGAACCCAGAGCCTTCCTCACAGGGGCGAACGCTCAACTCAAGGCCAAAAGTGAGGCGGTGCCAAGGGAGGCATTAGGAAAGATATAGTCAGTTAGGAAGAAAAGAAAAGATAAGATCCTAAATTTAGTCGCCTTTTTATGATCATGCAATAGGGGCAGCAGGTACAATTCTAACGCCCTACCTGCAGGGCCAAGAATCAATGTTATAACAGTATTAACAGTGATCGAGACCAGATATCTTCAGAAATATCAACTATTTGTTGTTGACGAGTGATTAAAGAAATTTATAGCATAAACAGGAAAAGTATTGATATAATTTTGCCTGGATGTTATTGTCACTAACTTGGTTATAATATTATGTTGCTTAATGTTCATAATTACAACAAACAGAATCAGTTTTTTTTTTTTAGATAACAAGAAACTCTTAAACTCAAGGGCCTTAATGGTTATCTCTGGGGCCACTTTAAATTGTAGACTGACCCAAAAATAACACTTGGTTAGAATAAGGTTTCCCACTGGAAAAGAAGCTAAATATTTTTCAAAATTGCGGATGTCATCAACATTTTCTTCATAACCTTCTTGTTTGTTTTATTAGGTTTAATGTCACATTAACAGCCAGTGGCATGTTCAGGTTGTATCCCTTTGCAGTTATAACATGTCTTGCACATTTTAATCTCAATAAAGCATGCCACCTGCCAAAGACACCAAACACCCTACCCGGTCACATTTTACAAAAACAAAAACACTACGCAGTAGTCCTACTCCCTTTTTGCTGAGCGCCAATCATCAACAAAAACATAGAGTTCTACTCCCTTTTTGCTGAGCGTCAATCATCAACAGAAACATAGAGTTCTACTCCCTTTTTTACTGAGCGCCAATCATCAACAGAAACATAGAGTTCTACTCCCTTTTTGCTGAGCACCAATCATCAACAGAAACATAGAGTTCTACTCCCTTTTTGCTGAGCACCAATCATCAACAGAAACATAGAGTTCTACTCCCTTTTTGCTGAGCGCCAATCATCAACAGAAACTTAAGAGTTCTACTCCCTTTTTGCTGAGCACCAATCATCAACAGAAACACAAGAGTTCTTACCCCTTTTTGCTGAGCACCAATCATCAACAGAAACATAGAGTTCTACTCCCTTTTTGCTGAGCACCAATCATCAACAGAAACATAGAGTTCTACTCCCTTTTTGCTGAGCACCAATCATCAACAGAAACATAGAGTTCGTCCTTTAATGATTGTTGATAGGAGGTTAATCGTAATAAACCAAACCAATCCATTTGGTCAATTTTATAAAACGTTCAGCGAAAAAACAATAAAGGCTGGTATCTGACAGATTTTGTTCAGAGTTGACAATATATATAATTACAATATTCAGTATCCGCGTTATGTAACAATATGAGATACTTGTTTATATACATAGCATGCATCTGTCGTGACACTTGGTCTGTCGTGAGTTATTGACATGTAGCTGAAATCTGGGTTAGGCTGTCATTGTGACAAAATGAATGTCGGCCGATTTGTTAGTGATTAATTTTGACAATAAGGGTTCTTATACCTAGATAACTGCGAATTTCCGATGGAAGCAGATGGTGGAGTAGAGAAGTTTCTCACGGAACAATTATGTGAAAGTCTATGATCAATGCAGTGTATATGCTATCGATTGCATACTTAGCATTAGTGGTCTATAATTATTTTAGCGAATAAAGAGCTGAATATTTAGAATCATTGGCATCTTCGGAAACTGAGGGTTCATGTTTTTCTTCTCCTTTCCCCCTCGATCGACCGCTTGTATATATCAAAATGTTTAATGAACACTTCAAATTAAGAGTCACGACGACCATTTGTCAATTTTTCGAAATTATTTCATTTTTTGGATTAAGTTTATCCCAATTATATAAGTTATGGAATATGAAGATATGTAAAACTCGCCAAGGAGTCCCTTTACGGACATAATTGATACCTGTGTTTTAAAAGTCCATGTATTTAAGAAGAATATTAAATTCTCCCATACCTGACAGGGCTATCCCGCAGTAGCTAGGGAAAAGATAACTATGTCTTTTACCGGGGTAGGGAAAAGACAGCTCACACCGCGCATGACAATGACGTCATCGATACATGTAGAGATTATGGTCGAGGACGCCATTAATTGCCAACAATACAAAAATGATTCTTAATTTATATTTTTTAATATGGGAGAAAAATAATCATACAAGGATGTGTAAAGTGGACAGGGAAATTTCAACCCTCTTGAAAGATTTTGACCGCCAACCCTCGGCTTTACTACATGGTGAAAATTCCGTTTAGGAACATTTTCACAACCCGCCATCACTTGAACAGCACAATGCGTCAAAATAAAATAGGTCGTCGACAATGGTTGCTGCATGTTTTTTTATCGTGATATAGTTCATATCAGCTGTCTTATTTCTACTCCGGTAAAAGACAATTATCGGCAGATTAATCGTGTCAAATATGGGAAAATTCGACGTTTCAATATTCGAGAAAAGTGTCTGAATTGTTTTGGGAGGAATAAGAGAATTTGTGTTAAATCAATATAACTTAATTTGGGAGTATTTATGATTTCGGGTTAGGATTGATTTTCTTCTTTCATATTATTGACGTGAATAACTAGAGGAATTAAATACGTGAATACAAGTTGATTCTATATCCTCATTTCCTTCTCTTGTGTATAGTCCGTAGCATCCACTCTCTTGTACCATAAATGTGACGGCGACTGACAAAATGGGCCCAGATGAGGAAAAATCACATTTTCATTTTTTCACATCTTCATTTACTTCATGCTGTGTAGATCACGTTTACAAAATATTAAAGCCGTAGGATAAAACATTTAAGAGATATGCGGCTTTGAATGAGGCAACATGTAGATTCATTAATGACAAAATTAGCGACGTTAAATCATCACGTCATGAACATTGACGTCATGTTACAAGGCTGCCAATGACATTACATAAAACATACACGTGCGTATGACTATGCTTTAGACTGGTCTTTAACACCTGTAATTTGTTAAAAAAAAGGTTAGCTCGATCAGTGTTACATGAAACTACACCATTGTCCGTTCTATCAAAATACAAGATAATCTGTGTCACGTACATGTAACAATATAATTCTACGATGTGACGGGGTGAAACCCTGCGTGCTATGTGAAACAAAATATTTTCGCGTGTGATTTCATGGTTTGGAATTTTTTTTTGGTTCGCCAATGATATCATTAATAAATCAAATATGATAATTTGTTTATTTATACTCATAGTTACACAGCAACTACCAAAAGAACAACTTCACGAGGGAAATGTCATGCAATGATATTGATTTTTTATGTTCGTATTTAAAAATTCAAAGATCTGTGCATTTGATTAAAGTGTACATGTATATGCTTCCAGATTCTTTTAACTAGAATGTTGGTATACAAATAGCATTAATGGAGTGACCGATGAGATATATACCGAAGAAGTCAAATAATATTACATTTATGCATGAACAGCTTTTAGCTACATGCACGTGCATGCGTGTGCGCTCATGTGCTAAGAATTGACGAAGTCCGAATAGATGATGTAAACAAAACCGTCGTCAAAAAAAGACTAATGTATGGAACATCGTGTTCGGCTTAGATAAGGTTTTCAAAGTACTAGTGAATCGAGCCCGAACCCTCCGATCTCTTTGCGTTCACCCTCGGACACCACAGTGTACATGTCTAAACACCCGTCGTGTAGCTGATTACGATGGTAACCAGTAATATATATTTTCAATTCACTATGTTCCTTTCCGTATGACCGGAATAATGTCGATCTATCTCATCCAAAATACGGCATATAATACTGTATATACAATTATACGGATCTATATTGTTATTAATATCTATACATTCGAGATCTGTCTTGTTTTTGTATCAGTTGTTATTAATCTGATTGTAGTGTGCTGGTTTGTTATTTTTTTTAAACGATATGACGAGGACAGTTTATACATGCACTCGGGATCGAGCAAAGTGGTCACAATATATATATATAGCACTCAGGAAATGGTGGTGGGAAAAGGAAGTAATTATGGTAAACAAAGGCAATTCAGTTTAATAACTGTTGTGTTTCTTAATCAGATCAACATTTAAAACACTAAAACGATGTATGTATTTTACTGTTTTTTCTGTTAAATGTGTGTTTTAAGTCAACTATTTAGATTTCTTAAATTGTGAATCAGGAAGTGTTCGTAGTTCTCCGATTCACACATTTTAAATTTTATATCATGTAGATATGCTACTGGATTTAGTATACTGACCCAACATGGCACATAAAACAAAACACTTGTGGATGGAGTGATCAAATTTAAGAAAGGATTGATCGCATTTACATTTCAGACTCTTTCCTTTCAATATATCTGCTAGACAACTCAAGAACTAAACCCATTTTTTAGAGTTCTACTTTATATATATTTCGGATAAAAAACGTGAAGAGAAATTGCAAAACACACGATAGAAAATAAAGACTCAAAACACGTTTCAAACTGAGGGTTTTGAGAATTAGTAACAATTTATATCAATTTGAACCCACCACATTGCCAATAGATCACTATAGAGGTTCTAATGCACTGGATCAAAAGTTCCACACGTTTTTTTATCTTCATTATAAGACCCCTAAAACCAATATATGTACACTCTGGTACACAGATAAAAATTGATAAAATTTGTAACTAATTCTCAGACCCCTGTGGTTCCTAAAATAGTTTTATTTGTACATAAAGCTCTTTCTAGATAGTGTAGATGAAATGAAAAATAATGTTTTACCCTAAGATATCAGCATTGATGAGTGATTTAACAAGACCGGGTAGGGTTGTTGTGCGGGATCCTCACAAACCTGTACAAAGTATATAAATCATCTTCGTACCTTGACCACTCCCTGCACCATGTACTGTATAATGTCATCAAAATTAATGCTTTGGTCACAATGATCGGTCGGTATCCGGAGAAAGGGGGTAATCGGGAGTACACCGCTGGTTTTGGGCCATTTTCCGACACTGGACAACACCGGTCAAAAAATTTGTCCGACATAATTTACATTAAAAGGAGGCTGTGAGGTAATCATACGACGTCTGTTTCCATAGATAATTTTTTTGGGGGCTGGTGAGGCAGTGAATATCGACCTTACATATCTAATGTTAAATTGGCCGATTATCATATGATGTCCGAGCGATAACCGACATATTCACTGGACATCGTACGGATATCGCCTTAGTAGATTACGGACAACGAAGGACACTTGTATCCCAGGCCCGGCCAAATGTTGGACGATGTACATGTGATTGCCGTTCGATTCCCGGCCGGATATCGGACGATGCTTAAACGATATGTGAATGATATGTGGCCGATTATGAAATTCTACGGGACACCGTAACTTCGAATTAAAACTCTTCGGGCACGTCCCATATGCTGTCTGAGAGTCCCGTCCACCGGTCGGCCATGGCTGGTGTCCGTCCGGAGACCAGGCAAAAATTCATGCCAGGAGTAAATCTTAAGACTAATCGGAAGAGGATGTGACCAAAGCATAAGTACTGAACTATACCGACGTCCACTATAAATACTGCATTCCTTGTTTTCACCGTCGCATAGTTCTACAAGAAAATAGACATCATTTGCACTGATCAGAAACTTAACTTATTCTCATACAAAATTAAAGATCATCCACAGGTGTTTTTTGGTTCTATAGATATTTTTTTTTCTATCTCTATCTACTCGATTTACGTATGTTTACATGCAAAGAGAAAACAATATGTATAAAGCCAAACACCTGTGGTTCATCTACAGAATTCAATTATCAGCTGATGAAATCTGCCTCCTTGTCCTCTTACAATTCAGAAGGAATACTTCTAACACAATTTTCTTGCCTTTATTTTTGTCTTTAAAACAACATCCCGTGGTTTGAATTTTAAGATTCCGCACTTGTGATATGTTTGCTACATGTATATCGATGTAGTCGGTATAATTTCAGTGACTTTTACGACTTTTATTTTAAATATGTTACGACGTATTGCAAAATATTATCAACTTGTGAAAGAGCAAAGCCTGTGGAATTTCAAGAATATCTGTGAAGAAACAATATTGCTAGATAAGATTAAAAAATGTTAAACTGTATTAAATTTATTTATAAATATTTTTGTCCGGATCCCCTGACATGTGACATATTGGAATTTCAGTCGAATAACTGCATTAACTACTGATTGAGATAAATCAGGATTTGTTTCACTCTTATCTTTGATTGATTTGCCATGAATATATTAATTGCTATCTCCACTAACGAAGAGATAAACAATCTAAATATTTTTTTTTCTAATGTGCTGTTTGCAGCTTTATTTATTCATTTATTTATATTTTTGTTAGAAAGTACCTACATGTATATACTGATCACCTGATACTTACCAGTCTACCCTTCATATTATCTATTGATACTGTACAGGTAGTTAAATTTATACCTAAAATGCGAGCTTAATGAAACGTTGTTTATTGAGAGTTTCCGCAAATACACGTGGTGACGTCGGCAAAAAATGTGCGTAACTTTATAACGTCATTTATTCCGACGTCATAATCGCCGCATCTGGGCCCATTTTGTCAGTCGCCGTCACAAATGTGAGTTAGACGATCAGTGCAGCTGTACACACGGCATGACCTGTATTCCATCTCCTATATTGATGACCCATGTTTACCTGTTACCCATGTTATGTAACTTGATTCATCCAAATACTAGTACAGAGTTACATTTAATACAATGTATACATATGTATCATTTAACCTTCATGTGTTAACAAATCTGATGTAAACCGATATTTAATACTATGACTTTCGAGATAGGTATCGATTTCTTTTTTAAGAAATTAGCTTGGGTAAGACTGGTGCACGCCTTGCTGTAACCTTGCAGTTTATTTTGGTCAGCAATAATGTCCTCATCGCGAAATACTCGGATTCCGTTTTTAACGATCCAATGTGAATGTTTCTAATTAATCGCTGCAAATATGAATTTATTGGCGGATTACGCAAGCGAGATGTCTGCATAACAAGTATAAACTGAATTGCATAATATCAACATCCACAATACTGAATACGAAGAAAATAAACAAAACCACAGCTTCAGTCACTCCATTTTCCTTCCAAATTATGTTCTACCACTTACTTGTAATTTGGCTAACTAGCGTGATTGATAAAAGATTTTAGAACTCATTTTAAAATTCCAGTAAACTAAATTAAAGCTTATTTTAATGAAATGTGAGACTGCAGCTTACCAATATGCATTAGATGTTTAGGTCATTTGACAAAAGATCGGGAAGACCTATTACATCGTTATTCGTTCGCCGCCGTGCGTACGACTTCTTCATTCAAATGCATACACTTCCTTAATCTCAATGCAAATAAATATCATAAAGCAAAAAAAAAAAATCTAATATAAATGAGGCAGGTCCAGCCCTCGGAAATAGACGTGTCGGTCTCCAAATACGGAATTTTACCATAAATTCCTTCTCCTGAACGTTTGCAGATTACCACTCATTTCGAAAAATCATTGTGAGATTATGATTGTGAAGCAAATGTTGCTGCTTCGACAGAATGGGATTTTACGCTAAAAAAATCTTGTAAGTTAATTTCTAGTCTTTTATCAAATAAAATTTCTTCATATGACCGCCAGGGCCCCTGAGCCTCCTGTCAATAAATACCATATCTTGACAGAAAACATTTGCAAATATGTCCTATCTGTTGGTACTATTGCATTAACCGACTTCTACTTATAACATTTTTTGAGATGTTATTTGCAGATGTCTCAGGTGCAGGTGGCAGTGGTAACTTCCCCATCATTAGCTACAAATAAACTACTGACGAACAACACATTAATGGCTGTAAGGCGATACTACAGTCTATTTGGACGTGCGATGATATCATCGTTGTCGTCAGTATCACTGATTTTAGCATACTGGAACTGCCCCTATTAATCAAAGCCTTTGGCTATCGTACCAAACCTGCTTTGATTTCCAAGATCGATAGAGTGGGGAGTGTATTAATAACAGCACAAGATGGCAGCACGTGTAAATTGTAGTCTTATAAGCGACTATCATGACAAGCACCAAGGGCGAGTTGGACAAAGGAGTAGCCAATCTACTGTCAAGAACCTGTCTGCATCACTTACGTGTGGACGTATTGTCAATGCAGCACTTGGGTATTACAACAAAGTTTATACAGCGGACGAGTTCTTTATAAATGTTGATAAAGATGTGTAGAATTC